>NW_027412287.1:0-45522 GCF_047663935.1 Musca autumnalis
CTTTTGTATTGGGAAAGTCATCTCCGGTGAAACTTTTGTATTGGGAAAGTCATCTCCGGTGAACTTTTGTATTGGGAAAGTCATCTCCGGTGAACTTTTGTATTGGGAAAGTCATCTCCGGTGAACTTTTGTATTGGGAAAGTCATCTCCGGTGAAACTTTTGTATGGGAAAGTCATCTCCGGTGAACTTTTGTATTGGGAAAGTCATCTCCGGTGAACTTTTGTATTGGGAAAAGTCATCTCCGGTGAACTTTTGTATTGGGAAAGTCATCTCCGGTGAACTTTTGTATTGGGAAAGTCATCTCCGGTGAACTTTTGTATGGGAAAAGTCATCTCCGGTGAACTTTTGTATTGGGAAAGTCATCTCCGGTGAACTTTTGTATGGGAAAAGTCATCTCCGGTGAACTTTTTGTATTGGGAAAGTCATCTCCGGTGAACTTTTGTATTGGAAAGTCATCTCCGGTGAACTTTTGTATTGGGAAAGTCATCTCCGGTGAACTTTTGTATTGGGAAAAGTCATCTCCGGTGAACTTTTGTATTGGGAAAAGTCATCTCCGGTGAACTTTTGTATGGGAAAAGTCATCTCCGGTGAACTTTTGTATGGGGAAAGTCATCTCCGGTGAACATTTGTATTGGGAAAGTCATGCCCGGTGAACTTTTGTATTGGGAAAGTCATGCCCGGTGAACTTTTGTATTGGGAAAGTCATCTCCGGTGAACTTTTGTATGGGAAAAGTCATGCCCGGTGAACTTTTGTATGGGAAAAGTCATCTCCGGTGAACTTTTGTATTGGGAAAGTCATCTCCGGTGAACTTTTGTATTGGGAAAGTCATCTCCGGTGAACTTTTGTATTGGGAAAGTCATCTCCGGTGAACTTTTGTATTGGGAAAGTCATCTCCGGTGAACTTTTGTATTGGGAAAGTCATCTCCGGTGAACTTTTGTATTGGGAAAGTCATCTCCGGTGAACTTTTGTATTGGGAAAGTCATGCCCGGTGAACTTTTATATTGGGAAAGTCATCTCCGGTGAACTTTTGTATTGGGAAAGTCATCTCCGGTGAACTTTTGTATGGGAAAAGTCATCTCCGGTGAACTTTTGTATTGGGAAAGTCATCTCCGGTGAACTTTTATATTGGAAAGTCATGCCCGGTGAACTTTTGTATTGGGAAAGTCATCTCTGGTGAACTTTTGTATTGGGAAAGTCATCTCCGGTGAACTTTTGTATGGGAAAAGTCATCTCCGGTGAACTTTTGTATTGGGAAAGTCATCTTCGGTGAACTTTTGTATGGGAAAAGTCATCTCCGGTGAACTTTTGTATTGGGAAAGTCATCTCCGGTGAACTTTTGTATGGGAAAAGTCATCTCCGGTGAACTTTTATATTGGGAAAGTCATCTCCGGTGAACATTTGTATGGGAAAAGTCATCTCCGGTGAACTTTTGTATGGGAAAAGTCATCTCCGGTGAACTTTTGTATTGGGAAAGTCATCTCCGGTGAACTTTTGTATTGGGAAAGTCATCTCCGGTGAACTTTTGTATTGGGAAAGTTATCTCCGGTGAACTTTTGTATGGGAAAAGTCATCTCCGGTGAACTTTTGTATTGGGAAAGTCATCTCTGGTGAACTTTTGTATTGGGAAAGTCATCTCCGGTGAACTTTTGTATGGGAAAAGTCATCTCCGGTGAACTTTTGTATGGGAAAAGTCATCTCCGGTGAACTTTTGTATGGGAAAAGTCATCTCCGGTGAACTTTTGTATTGGGAAAGTCATCTCCGGTGAACTTTTGTATGGGAAAAGTCATCTCCGGTGAACTTTTGTATTGGGAAAGTCATCTCCGGTGAACTTTTGTATTGGGAAAGTCGTCTCCGGTGAACTTTTGTATTGGGAAAGTCATCTCCGGTGAACTTTTGTATGGGAAAAGTCATCTCCGGTGAACTTTTGTATTGGGAAAGTCATCTCCGGTGAACTTTTGTATGGGAAAAGTCATCTCCGGTGAACTTTTGTATTGGGAAAGTCATCTCCGGTGAACTTTTGTATTGGGAAAGTCATGCCCGGTGAACTTTTGTATTGGGAAAGTCATCTCTGGTGAACTTTTGTATTGGGAAAGTCATCTCCGGTGAACTTTTGTATGGGAAAAGTCATCTCCGGTGAACTTTTGTATTGGGAAAGTCATCTTCGGTGAACTTTTGTATGGGAAAAGTCATCTCCGGTGAACTTTTGTATTGGGAAAGTCATCTCCGGTGAACTTTTGTATGGGAAAAGTCATCTCCGGTGAACTTTTATATTGGGAAAGTCATCTCCGGTGAACTTTTGTATGGGAAAAGTCATCTCCGGTGAACTTGTGTATGGGAAAAGTCATCTCCGGTGAACTTTTGTATTGGGAAAGTCATCTCCGGTGAACTTTTGTATTGGGAAAGTCATCTCCGGTGAACTTTTGTATGGGAAAAGTCATCTCCGGTGAACTTTTGTATTGGGAAAGTCATCTCCGGTGAACTTTTGTATTGGGAAAGTCATCTCCGGTGAACTTTTGTATTGGGAAAGTCATCTCCGGTGAATTTTTGTATTGGGAAAGTCATCTCCGGTGAACTTTTGTATGGGAAAAGTCATCTCCGGTGAACTTTTGTATGGGAAAAGTCATCTCCGGTGAACTTTTGTATTGGGAAAGTCATCTCCGGTGAACTTTTGTATGGGAAAAGTCATCTCCGGTGAACTTTTGTATTGGGAAAGTCATCTCCGGTGAACTTTTGTATTGGGAAAGTCATCTCCGGTGAACTTTTGTATGGGAAAAGTCATCTCCGGTGAACTTTTGTATTGGGAAAGTCATCTCCGGTGAACTTTTGTATGGGAAAAGTCATCTCCGGTGAACTTTTGTATTGGGAAAGTCATCTCCGGAGAACTTTTGTATTGGGAAAGTCATGCCCGGTGAACTTTTGTATTGGGAAATTCATGCCCGGTGAACTTTTGTATTGGGAAAGTCATCTCCGGTGAACTTTTGTATTGGGAAAGTCATCTCCGGTGAACTTTTGTATTGGGAAAGTCATCTCCGGTGAACTTTTGTATGGGAAAAGTCATCTCCGGTGAACTTTTGTATTGGGAAAGTCATCTCCGGTGAACTTTTGTATTGGGAAAGTCATCTCCGGTGAACTTTTGTATGGGAAAAGTCATCTCCGGTGAACTTTTGTATTGGGAAAGTCATCTCCGGTGAACTTTTGTATGGGAAAAGTCATCTCCGGTGAACTTTTGTATTGGGAAAGTCATCTCCGGTGAACTTTTGTATTGGGAAAGTCATGCCCGGTGAACTTTTGTATTGGGAAAGTCATCTCCGGTGAACTTTTGTATTGGGAAAGTCATGCCCGGTGAACTTTTGTATTGGGAAAGTCATCTCCGGTGAACTTTTGTATTGGGAAAGTCATCTCCGGTGAACTTTTATATTGGAAAAGTCATGCCCGGTGAACTTTTGTATTGGGAAAGTCATCTCCGGTGAACTTTTGTATTGGGAAAGTCATCTCCGGTGAACTTTTGTATTGGGAAAGTCATCTCCGGTGAACTTTTGTATTGGGAAAGTCATCTCCGGTGAACTTTTGTATGGGAAAAGTCATCTCCGGTGAACTTTTGTATTGGGAAAGTCATCTCCGGTGAACTTTTGTATTGGGAAAGTCATCTGCGGTGAACTTTTGCATTGGGAAAGTCACCTCCGGTGAACTTTTGTATTGGGAAAGTCATCTCCGGTGAACTTTTGTATGGGAAAAGTCATCTCCGGTGAACTTTTGTATTGGGAAAGTCATCTCCGGTGAACTTTTTGTATGGGAAAAGTCATCTCCGGTGAACTTTTGTATTGGGAAAGTCATCTCCGGTGAACTTTTGTATTGGGAAAGTCATCTCCGGTGAACTTTTGTATGGGAAAAGTCATCTCCGGTGAACTTTTGTATTGGGAAAGTCATCTCCGGTGAACTTTTGTATAGGAAAAGTCATCTCCGGTGAACTTTTGTATTGGGAAAGTCATCTCCGGTGAACTTTTGTATGGGAAAAGTCATCTCCGGTGAACTTTTGTATTGGGAAAGTCATCTCCGGTGAACTTTTGTATGGGAAAAGTCATCTCCGCTGAACTTTTGTATGGGAAAAGTCATCTCCGGTGAACTTTTGTATGGGAAAAGTCATCTCCGGTGAACTTTTGTATGGGAAAGTCATCTCCGGTGAACTTTTGTATTGGGAAAGTCATGCCCGGTGAACTTTTGTATTGGAAAGTCATGCCCGGTGAACTTTTGTATTGGGAAAGTCATCTCCGGTGAACTTTTGTATTGGGAAAGTCATGCCCGGTGAACTTTTGTATGGGAAAAGTCATCTCCGGTGAACTTTTGTATTGGGAAAGTCATCTCCGGTGAACTTTTGTATTGGGAAAGTCATCTCCGGTGAACTTTTGTATTGGGAAAGTCATCTCCGGTGAACTTTTGTATTGGGAAAGTCATGCCCGGTGAACTTTTATATTGGGAAAGTCATCTCCGGTGAACTTTTGTATTGGGAAAGTCATCTCCGGTGAACTTTTGTATGGGAAAAGTCATCTCCGGTGAACTTTTGTATTGGGAAAGTCATCTCCGGTGAACTTTTATATTGGAAAAGTCATGCCCGGTGAACTTTTGTATTGGGAAAGTCATCTCCGGTGAACTTTTGAATTGGGAAAGTCATCTCCGGTGAACTTTTGTATGGGAAAAGTCATCTCCGGTGAACTTTTGTATGGGAAAAGTCATCTCCGGTGAACTTTGGGAAAGTCATCTCCGGTGAACTTTTGTATTGGGAAAGTCATCTCCGGTGAACTTTTGTATTGGGAAAGTCATCTCCGGTGAACTTTTGTATTGGGAAAAGTCATCTCCGGTGAACTTTTGTATTGGGAAAGTCATCTCCGGTGAACTTTTGTATTGGGAAAGTCATCTCCGGTGAACTTTTGTATTGGGAAAGTCATCTCCGGTGAACTTTTGTATTGGGAAAGTCATCTCCGGTGAACTTTTGTATTGGGAAAGTCATCTCCGGTGAACTTTTGTATTGGGAAAGTCATCTCCGGTGAACTTTTGTATTGGGAAAAGTCATCTCCGGTGAACTTTTGTATTGGGAAAGTCATCTCCGGTGAACTTTTGTATTGGGAAAGTCATCTCCGGTGAACTTTTGTATTGGGAAAGTCATCTCCGGTGAACTTTTGTATTGGGAAAGTCATCTCCGGTGAACTTTTGTATGGGAAAAGTCATCTCCGGTGAACTTTTGTATTGGGAAAGTCATCTCCGGTGAACTTTTGTATTGGGAAAGTCATCTCCGGTGAACTTTTGTATTGGGAAAGTCATCTCCGGTGAACTTTTGTATGGGAAAGTCATCTCCGGTGAACTTTTGTATGGGAAAAGTCATCTCCGGTGAACTTTTGTATTGGGAAAGTCATCTCCGGTGAACTTTTGTATTGGGAAAGTCATGCCCGGTGAACTTTTGTATTGGGAAAGTCATCTCCGGTGAACTTTTGTATTGGGAAAGTCATCTCCGGTGAACTTTTGTATTGGAAAGTCATCTCCGGTGAACTTTTGTATTGGGAAAGTCATCTCCGGTGAACTTTTGTATTGGGAAAGTCATCTCCGGTGAACTTTTGTATGGGAAAAGTCATCTCCGGTGAACTTTTGTATTGGGAAAGTCATCTCCGGTGAACTTTTGTATGGGAAAAGTCATCTCCGGTGAACTTTTGTATGGGAAAGTCATCTCCGGTGAACTTTTGTATGGGAAAGTCATCTCCGGTGAACTTTTGTATTGGGAAAGTCATCTCCGGTGAACTTTTGTATTGGGAAAGTCATGCCCGGTGAACTTTTGTATTGGGAAAGTCATGCCCGGTGAACTTTTGTATTGGGAAAGTCATCTCCGGTGAACTTTTGTATTGGGAAAGTCATCTCCGGTGAACTTTTGTATTGGGAAAGTCATCTCCGGTGAACTTTTGTATTGGGAAAGTCATCTCCGGTGAACTTTTGTATGGGAAAAGTCATCTCCGGTGAACTTTTGTATGGGAAAAGTCATCTCCGGTGAACTTTTGTATTGGGAAAGTCATCTCCGTTGAACTTTTGTGTGGGAAAGTCATCTCCGGTGAACTTTTGTATTGGGAAAGTCATCTCCGGTGAACTTTTGTATGGGAAAAGTCATCTCCGGTGAACTTTTGTATTGGGAAAGTCATCTCCGGTGAACTTTTGTATTGGGAAAAGTCATCTCCGGTGAACTTTTGTATTGGGAAAGTCATCTCCGGTGAGCTTTTGTATGGGAAAGTCATCTCCGGTGAACTTTTGTATTGGGAAAGTCATCTCCGGTAAACTTTTGTATTGGGAAAGTCATCTCCGGTGAACTTTTGTATTGGGAAAGTCATCTCCGGTGAACTTTTGTATGGGAAAAGTCATCTCCGGTGAACTTTTGTATGGGAAAAGTCATCTCCGGTGAACTTTTGTATTGGAAGTCATGCCCGGTGAACTTTTATATTGGGAAAGTCATCTCCGGTGAACTTTTGTATTGGGAAAGTCATCTCCGGTGAACTTTTGTATTGGGAAAGTCATGCTCCGGTGAACTTTTATATTGGGAAAGTCATCTCCGGTGAACTTTTGTATTGGGAAAGTCATCTCCGGTGAACTTTTGTATGGGAAAAGTCATCTCCGGTGAACTTTTGTATTGGGAAAGTCATCTCCGGTGAACTTTTATATTGGAAAAGTCATGCCCGGTGAACTTTTGTATTGGGAAAGTCATCTCCGGTGAACTTTTGAATTGGGAAAGTCATCTCCGGTGAACTCTTGTATGGGAAAAGTCATCTCCGGTGAACTTTTGTATTGGGAAAGTCATCTCCGGTGAACTTTTGTATGGGAAAAGTCATCTCCGGTGAACTTTTGTATTGGGAAAGTCATCTCCGGTGAACTTTTGTATGGGAAAAGTCATCTCCGGTGAACTTTTATATTGGGAAAGTCATCTCCGGTGAACTTTTGTATGGGAAAAGTCATCTCCGGTGGACTTTTGTATGGGAAAAGTCATCTCCGGTGAACTTTTGTATTGGGAAAGTCATCTCCGGTGAACTTTGTATTGGGAAAGTCATCTCCGGTGAACTTTTGTATTGGGAAAGTCATCTCCGGTGAACTTTTGTATGGGAAAAGTCATCTCCGGTGAACTTTTGTATTGGGAAAGTCATCTCCGGTGAACTTTTGTATTGGGAAAGTCATCTCCGGTGAACTTTTGTATTGGGAAAGTCATCTCCGGTGAACTTTTGTATTGGGAAAGTCATCTCCGGTGAACTTTTGTATTGGGAAAGTCATCTCCGGTGAACTTTTGTATGGGAAAAGTCATCTCCGGTGAACTTTTGTATTGGGAAAGTCATCTCCGGTGAACTTTTGTATTGGGAAAGTCATGCCCGGTGAACTTTTATATTGGGAAAGTCATCTCCGGTGAACTTTTGTATGGGAAAAGTCATCTCCGGTGAACTTTTGTATTGGGAAAGTCATCTCCGGTGAACTTTTGTATTGGGGAAAGTCATCTCCGGTGAACTTTTGTATGGGAAAAGTCATCTCCGGTGAACTTTTGTATGGGAAAAGTCATCTCCGGTGAACTTTTGTATTGGGAAAGTCATCTCCGGTGAACTTTTGTATGGGAAAAGTCATCTCCGGTGAACTTTTGTATGGGAAAAGTCATCTCCGGTGAACTTTTGTATGGGAAAGTCATCTCCGGTGAACTTTTGTATTGGGAAAGTCATGCCCGGTGAACTTTTGTATTGGGAAAGTCATCTCCGGTGAACTTTTGTATTGGGAAAGTCATCTCCGGTGAACTTTTGTATTGGGAAAGTCATCTCCGGTGAACTTTTGTATTGGGAAAGTCATCTCCGGTGAACTTTTGTATTGGGAAAGTCATCTCCGGTGAACTTTTGTATGGGAAAAGTCATCTCCGGTGAACTTTTGTATTGGGAAAGTCATCTCCGGTGAACTTTTGTATGGGAAAAGTCATCTCCGGTGAACTTTTGTATTGGGAAAGTCATCTCCGGTGAACTTTTGTATGGGAAAAGTCATCTCCGGTGAACTTTTGTATTGGGAAAGTCATCTCCGGTGAACTTTTGTATTGGGAAAGTCATGCCCGGTGAACTTTTGTATTGGGAAAGTCATGCCCGGTGAACTTTTGTATTGGGAAAGTCATCTCCGGTGAACTTTTGTATTGGGAAAGTCATCTCCGGTGAACTTTTGTATTGGGAAAGTCATCTCCGGTGAACTTTTGTATTGGGAAAGTCATCTCCGGTGAACTTTTGTATGGGAAAAGTCATCTCCGGTGAACTTTTGTATGGGAAAAGTCATCTCCGGTGAACTTTTGTATTGGGAAAGTCATCTCCGTTGAACTTTTGTGTGGGAAAAGTCATCTCCGGTGAACTTTTGTATTGGGAAAGTCATCTCCGGTGAACTTTTGTATGGGAAAAGTCATCTCCGGTGAACTTTTGTATTGGGAAAGTCATCTCCGGTGAACTTTTGTATGGAAAAAGTCATCTCCGGTGAACTTTTGTATTGGGAAAGTCATCTCCGGTGAACTTTTGTATGGGAAAAGTCATCTCCGGTGAACTTTTGTATTGGGAAAGTCATCTCCGGTGAACTTTTGTATGGGAAAAGTCATCTCCGGTGAACTTTTGTATTGGGAAAGTCATCTCCGGTGAACTTTTGTATTGGGAAAGTCATCTCCGGTGAACTTTTGTATTGGGAAAGTCATCTCCGGTGAACTTTTGTATGGGAAAAGTCATCTCCGGTGAACTTTTGTATGGGAAAAGTCATCTCCGGTGAACTTTTGTATGGGAAAGTTATCTCCGGTGAACTTTTGTATTGGGAAAGTCATGCCCGGTGAACTTTTGTATTGGGAAAGTCATGCCCGGTGAACTTTTGTATTGGGAAAGTCATCTCCGGTGAACTTTTGTATTGGGAAAGTCATGCCCGGTGAACTTTTGTATGGGAAAAGTCATCTCCGGTGAACTTTTGTATTGGGAAAGTCATCTCCGGTGAACTTTTGTATTGGGAAAGTCATCTCCGGTGAACTTTTGTATTGGGAAAAGTCATCTCCGGTGAACTTTTGTATTGGGAAAGTCATCTCCGGTGAACTTTTGTATGGGAAAAGTCATCTCCGGTGAACTTTTGTATGGGAAAAGTCATCTCCGGTGAACTTTTGTATTGGGAAAAGTCATCTCCGGTGAACTTTTGTATGGGAAAAGTCATCTCCGGTGAACTTTTGTATGGGAAAAGTCATCTCCGGTGAACTTTTGTATGGGAAAGTCATCTCCGGTGAACTTTTGTATTGGGAAAGTCATGCCCGGTGAACTTTTGTATTGGGAAAGCCATGCCCGGTGAACTTTTGTATTGGGAAAGTCATCTCCGGTGAACTTTTGTATTGGGAAAGTCATGCCCGGTGAACTTTTGTATGGGAAAAGTCATCTCCGGTGAACTTTTGTATTGGGAAAGTCATCTCCGGTGAACTTTTGTATTGGGAAAGTCATCTCCGGTGAACTTTTGTATGGGAAAAGTCATCTCCGGTGAACTTTTGTATTGGGAAAGTCATCTCCGGTGAACTTTTGTATGGGAAAAGTCATCTCCGGTGAACTTTTGTATGGGAAAAGTCATCTCCGGTGAACTTTTGTATTGGGAAAAGTCATCTCCGGTGAACTTTTGTATGGGAAAAGTCATCTCCAGTGAACTTTTGTATGGGAAAAGTCATCTCCGGTGAACTTTTGTATGGGAAAGTCATCTCCGGTGAACTTTTGTATTGGGAAAGTCATGCCCGGTGAACTTTTGTATTGGGAAAGTCATCTCCGGTGAACTTTTGTATTGGGAAAGTCATCTCCGGTGAACTTTTGTATTGGGAAAGTCATCTCCGGTGAACTTTTGTATTGGGAAAGTCATCTCCGGTGAACTTTTGTATTGGGAAAGTAATCTCCGGTGAACTTTTGTATGGGAAAAGTCATCTCCGGTGAACTTTTGTATTGGGAAAGTCATCTCCGGTGAACTTTTGTATGGGAAAAGTCATCTCCGGTGAACTTTTGTATTGGGAAAGTCATCTCCGGTGAACTTTTGTATGGGAAAAGTCATCTCCGGTGAACTTTTGTATTGGGAAAGTCATCTCCGGTGAACTTTTGTATTGGGAAAGTCATGCCCGGTGAACTTTTGTATTGGGAAAGTCATGCCCGGTGAACTTTTGTATTGGGAAAGTCATCTCCGGTGAACTTTTGTATTGGGAAAGTCATCTCCGGTTATCTTTTGTATTGGGAAAGTCATCTCCGGTGAACTTTTGTATTGGGAAAGTCATCTCCGGTGAACTTTTGTATTGGGAAAGTCATCTCCGGTGAACTTTTGTATGGGAAAAGTCATCTCCGGTGAACTTTTGTATGGGAAAAGTCATCTCCGGTGAACTTTTGTATTGGGAAAGTCATCTCCGGTGAACTTTTGTATGGGAAAAGTCATCTCCGGTGAACTTTTGTATTGGGAAAGTCATCTCCGGTGAACTTTTGTATGGGAAAAGTCATCTCCGGTGAACTTTTGTATTGGGAAAGTCATCTCCGGTGAACTTTTGTATGGAAAAAGTCATCTCCGGTGAACTTTTGTATTGGGAAAGTCATCTCCGGTGAACTTTTGTATGGGAAAAGTCATCTCCGGTGAACTTTTGTATTGGGAAAGTCATCTCCGGTGAACTTTTGTATGGGAAAAGTCATCTCCGGTGAACTTTTGTATTGGGAAAGTCATCTCCGGTGAACTTTTATATTGGGAAAGTCATCTCCGGTGAACTTTTGTATTGGGAAAGTCATCTCCGGTGAACTTTTGTATGGGAAAAGTCATCTCCGGTGAACTTTTGTATGGGAAAAGTCATCTCCGGTGAACTTTTGTATGGGAAAGTCATCTCCGGTGAACTTTTGTATTGGGAAAGTCATGCCCGGTGAACTTTTGTATTGGGAAAGTCATGCCCGGTGAACTTTTGTATTGGGAAAGTCATCTCCGGTGAACTTTTGTATTGGGAAAGTCATGCCCGGTGAACTTTTGTATGGGAAAAGTCATCTCCGGTGAACTTTTGTATTGGGAAAGTCATCTCCGGTGAACTTTTGTATTGGGAAAGTCATCTCCGGTGAACTTTTGTATTGGGAAAGTCATCTCCGGTGAACTTTTGTATTGGGAAAGTCATCTCCGGTGAACTTTTGTATTGGGAAAGTCATCTCCGGTGAACTTTTGTATGGGAAAAGTCATCTCCGGTGAACTTTTGTATTGGGAAAGTCATCTCCGGTGAACTTTTGTATAGGGAAAGTCATCTCCGGTGAACTTTTGTATTGGGAAAGTCATCTCCGGTGAACTTTTGTATGGGAAAAGTCATCTCCGGTGAACTTTTGTATTGGGAAAGTCATCTCCGGTGAACTTTTGTATGGGAAAAGTCATCTCCGGTGAACTTTTGTATTGGGAAAGTCATCTCCGGTGAACTTTTGTATGGGAAAAGTCATCTCCGGTGAACTTTTGTATTGGGAAAGTCATCTCCGGTGAACTTTTGTATGGGAAAAGTCATCTCCGGTGAACTTTTGTATTGGGAAAGTCATCTCCGGTGAACTTTTGTATGGGAAAAGTCATCTCCGGTGAACTTTTGTATTGGGAAAGTCATCTCCGGTGAACTTTTGTATGGGAAAAGTCATCTCCGGTGAACTTTTGTATTGGGGAAAGTCATCTCCGGTGAACTTTTGTATGGGAAAAGTCATCTCCGGTGAACTTTTGTATTGGGAAAGTCATCTCCGGTGAACTTTTGTATTGGGAAAGTCATCTCCGGTGAACTTTTGTATTGGGAAAGTCATGCCTGGTGAACTTTTGTTTTGGGAAAGTCATGCCCGGTGAACTTTTGTATTGGGAAAGTCATCTCCGGTGAACTTTTGTATTGGGAAAGTCATCTCCGGTGAACTTTTGTATGGGAAAAGTCATCTCCGGTGAACTTTTGTATTGGGAAAGTCATCTCCGGTGAACTTTTGTATTGGGAAAGTCATCTCCGGTGAACTTTTGTATGGGAAAAGTCATCTCCGGTGAACTTTTATATTGGGAAAGTCATCTCCGGTGAACTTTTGTTTTGGGAAAGTCATCTCCCGTGAACTTTTGTATTGGGAAAGTCATCTCCGGTGAACTTTTGTATGGGAAAAGTCATCTCCGGTGAACTTTTGTATTGGGAAAGTCATCTCCGGTGAGCTTTTGTATGGGAAAAGTCATCTCCGGTGAACTTTTGTATTGGGAAAGTCATCTCCGGTGAACTTTTGTATGGGAAAAATCATCTCCGGTGAACTTTTGTATGGGAAAAGTCATCTCCGGTGAACTTTTGTATTGGGAAAGTCATCTCCGGTGAACTTTTGTATTGGGAAAGTCATCTCCGGTGAACTTTTGTATGGGAAAAGTCATCTCCGGTGAATTTTTGTATTGGGAAAGTCATCTCCGGTGAACTTTTGTATTGGGAAAGTCATCTCCGGTGAACTTTTGTATGGGAAAAGTCATCTCCGGTGAACTTTTGTATTGGGAAAGTCATCCCCGGTGAACTTGTGTATTGGGGAAAGTCATCTCCGGTGAACTTTTGTATTGGGAAATTCATCTCCGGTGAACTTTTGTATTGGGAAAGTCATCTCCGGTGAACTTTTGTATGGGAAAAGTCATCTCCGGTGAACTTTTGTATGGGAAAAGTCATCTCCGGTGAACTTTTGTATTGGGAAAGTCATCTCCGGTGAACTTTTGTATTGGGAAAGTCATCTCCGGTGAACATGGGAAAAGTCATCTCCGCTGAACTTTTGTATTGGGAAAGTCATCTCCGGTGAACTTTTGTATTGGGAAAGTCATCTCCGGTGAACTTTTGTATGGGAAAAGTCATCTCCGGTGAACTTTTGTATTGGGAAAGTCATCCCCGGTGAACTTTTGTATTGGGAAAGTCATCTCCGGTGAACTTTTGTATTGGGAAAGTCATCTCCGGTGAACTTTTGTATTGGGAAAGTCATCTCCGGTGAACTTTTGTATGGGAAAAGTCATCTCCGGTGAACTTTTGTATGGGAAAAGTCATCTCCGGTGAACTTTTGTATTGGGAAAGTCATCTCCGGTGAACTTTTGTATTGGGAAAAGTCATCTCCGGTGAACTTTTGTATGGGAAAAGTCATCTCCGGTGAACTTTTATATTGGGAAAGTCATCTCCGGTGAACTTTTGTATTGGGAAAGTCATCTCCGGTGAACTTTTGTATTGGGAAAGTCATCTCCGGTGAACTTTTGTATGGGAAAAGTCATCTCCGGTGAACTTTTGTATTGGGAAAGTCATCTCCTGTGAACTTTTGTATGGGAAAGGTCATCTCCGGTGAACTTTTGTATTAGGAAAGTCATCTCCGGTGAACTTTTGTATTGGGAAAGTCATGCCCGGTGAACTTTTGTATTGGGAAAGTCATCTCCGGTGAACTTTTGTATTGGGAAAGTCATGCCCGGTGAACTTTTGTATTGGGAAAGTCATCTCCGGTGAACTTTTATATTGGGAAAGTCATCTCCGGTGAACTTTTGTATTGGGAAAGTCGTGCCCGGTGAACTTTTGTATTGGGAAAGTCATGCCCGGTGAACTTTTATATTGGGAAAGTCATCTCCGGTGAACTTTTGTATGGGAAAAGTCATCTCCGGTGAACTTTTGTATGGGAAAAGTCATCTCCGGTGAACTTTTGTATTGGGAAAGTCATCTCCGGTGAACTTTTGTATGGGAAAAATCATCTCCGGTGAACTTTTGTATTGGGAAAGTCATGCCCGGTGAACTTTTGTATTGGGAAAGTCATCTCCGGTGAACTTTTGTATGGGAAAAGTCATCTCCGGTGAACTTTTATATTGGAAAAGTCATGCCCGGTGAGCTTTTGTATTGGGAAAGTCATCTCCGGTGAACTTTTGTATTGGGAAAGTCATGCCCGGTGAACTTTTGTATTGGGAAAGTCATGCCCGGTGAACTTTTGTATTGGGAAAGTCATCTCCGGTGAACTTTTGTATTGGGAAAGTCATGCCCGGTGAACTTTTGTATTGGGAAAGTCATCTCCGGTGAACTTTTGTATTGGGAAAGTCATCTCCGGTGAACTTTTGTATTGGGAAAGTCATCTCCGGTGAAGTTTTGTATGGGAAAAGTCATCTCCGGTGAACTTTTGTATTGTGAAAGTCATCTCCGGTGAACTTTTGTATTGGGAAAGTCATCTCCGGTGAACTTTTGTATTGGGAAAGTCATCTCCGGTGAACTTTTGTATGGGAAAAGTCATCTCCGGTGAACTTTTGTATGGGAAAAGTCATCTCCGGTGAACTTTTGTATTGGGAAAGTCATCTCCGGTGAACTTTTGTATTGGGAAAGTCATCTCCGGTGAACTTTTGTATGGGAAAAGTCATCTCCGGTGAACTTTTATATTGGGAAAGTCATCTCCGGTGAACTTTTGTATTGGGAAAGTCATCTCCGGTGAACTTTTGTATTGGGAAAGTCATCTCCGGTGAACTTTTGTATGGGAAAAGTCATCTCCGGTGAACTTTTGTATTGGGAAAGTCATCTCCGGTGAACTTTTGTATGGGAAAAGTCATCTCCGGTGAACTTTTGTATGGGAAAAGTCATCTCCGGTGAACTTTTGTATTGGGAAAGTCACCTCCGGTGAACTTTTGTATTGGGAAAGTCATCTCCGGTGAACTTTTGTATGGGAAAAGTCATCTCCGGTGAACTTTTGTATTGGGAAAGTCATCTCCGGTGAACTTTTGTATTGGGAAAGTCATCTCCGTTGAACTTTTGTATGGGAAAAGTCATCTCCGGTGAACTTTTGTATTGGGAAAGTCATCTCCGGTGAACTTTTGTATGGGAAAAGTCATCTCCGGTGAACTTTTGTATTGGGAAAGTCATCTCCGGTGAACTTTTGTATTGGGAAAGTCATCTCCGGTGAACTTTTGTATTGGGAAAGTCATCTCCGGTGAACTTTTGTATGGGAAAAGTCATCTCCGGTGAACTTTTATATTGGGAAAGTCATCTCCGGTGAGCTTTTGTATTGGGAAAGTCATCTCCGGTGAACTTTTGTATTGGGAAAGTCATCTCCGGTGAACTTTTGTATGGGAAAAGTCATCTCCGGTGAACTTTTGTATTGGGAAAGTCATCTCCGGTGAACTTTTGTATGGGAAAAGTCATCTCCGGTGAACTTTTGTATTGGGAAAGTCATCTCCGGTGAACTTTTGTATGGGAAAAGTCATCTCCGGTGAACTTTTGTATTGGGAAAGTCATCTCCGGTGAACTTTTGTATTGGGAAAGTCATCTCCGGTGAACTTTTGTATTGGGAAAGTCATCTCCGGTGAACTTTTGTATGGGAAAAGTCATCTCCGGTGAACTTTTGTATTGGGAAAATCATCTCCGGTGAACTTTTGTATGGGAAAAGTCATCTCCGGTGAACTTTTGTATTGGGAAAGTCATCTCCGGTGAACTTTTGTATGGGAAAATTCATCTCCGGTGAACTTTTGTATTGGGAAAGTCATCTCCGGTGAACTTTTGTATTGGGAAAGTCATGCCCGGTGAACTTTTATATTGGGAAAGTCATCTCCGGTGAACTTTTGTATGGGAAAAGTCATCTCCGGTGAACTTTTGTATTGGGAAAGTCATCTCCGGTGAACTTTTGTATTGGGAAAGTCATGCCCGGTGAACTTTTGTATTGGGAAAGTCATGCCCGGTGAACTTTTGTATTGGGAAAGTCATGCCCGGTGAACTATTGTATTGGGAAAGTCATCTCCGGTGAACTTTTGTATTGGGAAAGTCATCTCCGGTGAACTTTTGTATTGGGAAAGTCATCTCCGGTGAACTTTTGTATTGGGAAAGTCATCTCCGGTGAACTTTTGTATGGGAAAAGTCATCTCCGGTGAACTTTTGTATTGGGAAAGTCATCTCCGGTGAACTTTTGTATGGGAAAAGTCATCTCCGGTGAACTTTTGTATGGGAAAAGTCATCTCCGGTGAACTTTTGTATTGGGAAAGTCATCTCCGGTGAACTTTTGTATTGGGAAAGTCATCTCCGGTGAACTTTTGTATTGGGAAAGTCATCTCCGGTGAACTTTTGTATGGGAAAAGTCATTTCCGGTGAACTTTTGTATTGGGAAAGTCATCTCCGGTGAACTTTTGTATTGGGAAAGTCATCTCCGGTGAACTTTTGTATTGGGAAAGTCATCTCCGGTGAACTTTTGTATTGGGAAAGTCATCTCCGGTGAACTTTTGTATGGGAAAAGTCATCTCCGGTGAACTTTTGTATTGGGAAAGTCATCTCCGGTGAACTTTTGTATGGGAAAAGTCATCTCCGGTGAACTTTTGTATGGGAAAAGTCATCTCCGGTGAACTTTTGTATTGGGAAAGTCATGCCCGGTGAACTTTTGTATTGGGAAAGTCATCTCCGGTGAACTTTTGTATTGGGAAAGTCATGCCCGGTGAACTTTTGTATTGGGAAAGTCATCTCCGGTGAACTTTTATATTAGGAAAGTCATCTCCGGTGAACTTTTGTATTGGGAAATTCGTGCCCGGTGAACTTTTGTATTGGGAAAGTCATGCCCGGTGAACTTTTATATTGGGAAAGTCATCTCCGGTGAACTTTTGTATGGGAAAAGTCATCTCCGGTGAACTTTTGTATGGGAAAAGTCATCTCCGGTGAACTTTTGTATTGGGAAAGTCATCTCCGGTGAACTTTTGTATGGGAAAAATCATCTCCGGTGAACTTTTGTATTGGGAAAGTCATGCCCGGTGAACTTTTGTATTGGGAAAGTCATCTCCGGTGAACTTTTGTATGGGAAAAGTCATCTCCGGTGAACTTTTATATTGGAAAAGTCATGCCCGGTGAACTTTTGTATTGGGAAAGTCATCTCCGGTGAACTTTTGTATTGGGAAAGTCATGCCCGGTGAACTTTTGTATTGGGAAAGTCATGCCCGGTGAACTTTTGTATTGGGAAAGTCATCTCCGGTGAACTTTTGTATTGGGAAAGTCATGCCCGGTGAACTTTTGTATTGGGAAAGTCATCTCCGGTGAACTTTTGTATTGGGAAAGTCATCTCCGGTGAACTTTTGTATTGGGAAAGTCATCTCCGGTGAACTTTTGTATGGGAAAAGTCATCTCCGGTGAACTTTTGTATTGGGAAAGTCATCTCCGGTGAACTTTTGTATTGGGAAAGTCATCTCCGGTGAACTTTTGTATTGGGAAAGTCATCTCCGGTGAACTTTTGTATGGGAAAAGTCATCTGCGGTGAACTTTTGTATGGGAAAAGTCATCTCCGGTGAACTTTTGTATTGGGAAAGTCATCTCCGGTGAACTTTTGTATTGGGAAAGTCATCTCCGGTGAACTTTTGTATGGGAAAAGTCATCTCCGGTGAACTTTTGTATTGGGAAAGTCATCTCCGGTGAACTTTTGTATTGGGAAAGTCATCTCCGGTGAACTTTTGTATGGGAAAAGTCATCTCCGGTGAACTTTTGTATTGGGAAAGTCATCTCCGGTGAACTTTTGTATTGGGAATGTCATCTCCGGTGAACTTTTGTATTGGGAAAGTCATCTCCGGTGAACTTTTGTATGGGAAAAGTCATCTCCGGTGAACTTTTGTATTGGGAAAGTCATCTCCGGTGAACTTTTGTATTGGGAAAGTCATGCCCGGTGAACTTTTGTATGGGAAAAGTCATCTCCGGTGAACTTTTGTATTGGGAAAGTCGTGCCCGGTGAACTTTTGTATTGGGAAAGTCATCTCCGGTGAACTTTTGTATTGGGAAAGTCATGCCCGGTGAACTTTTGTATTGGGAAAGTCGTGCCCGGTGAACTTCTGTATTGGGAAAGTCATCTCCGGTGAACTTTTGTATTGGGAAAGTCATGCCCGGTGAACTTTTATATTGGGAAAGTCATCTCCGGTGTACTTTTGTATTGGGAAAGTCATCTCCGGTGAACTTTTGTATGGGAAAAGTCATCTCCGGTGAACTTTTGTATTGGGAAAGTCATCTCCGGTGAACTTTTATATTGGAAAAGTCATGCCCGGTGAACTTTTGTATTGGGAAAGTCATCTCCGGTGAACTTTTCTATTGGGAAAGTCATCTCCGGTGAACTTTTGTATGGGAAAAGTCATCTCCGGTGAACTTTTGTATTGGGAAAGTCATCTCCGGTGAACTTTTGTATGGGAAAAGTCATCTCCGGTGAACTTTTGTATTGGGAAAGTCATCTCCGGTGAACTTTTGTATGGGAAAAGTCATCTCCGGTGAACTTTTATATTGGGAAAGTCATCTCCGGTGAACTTTTGTATGGGAAAAGTCATCTCCGGTGAACTTTTGTATGGGAAAAGTCATCTCCGGTGAACTTTTGTATTGGGAAAGTCATCTCCGGTGAACTTTTGTATTGGGAAAGTCATCTCCGGTGAACTTTTGTATTGGGAAAGTCATCTCCGGTGAACTTTTGTATGGGAAAAGTCATCTCCTGTGAACTTTTGTATTGGGAAAGTCATCTCCGGTGAACTTTTGTATTGGGAAAGTCATCTCCGGTGAACTTTTGTATTGGGAAAGTCATCTCCGGTGAACTTTTGTATTGGGAAAGTCATCTCCGGTGAACTTTTGTATGGGAAAAGTCATCTCCGGTGAACTTTTGTATTGGGAAAGTCATCTCCGGTGAACTTTTGTATTGGGAAAGTCATCTCCGGTGAACTTTTGTATGGGAAAAGTCATCTCCGGTGAACTTTTGTATTGGGAAAGTCATGCCCGGTGAACTTTTGTATTGGGAAAGTCATCTCCGGTGAACTTTTGTATGGGAAAAGTCATCTCCGGTGAACTTTTGTATGGGAAAAGTCATCTCCGGTGAACTTTTGTATGGGAAAAGTCATCTCCGGTGAACTTTTGTATTGGGAAAGTCATCTCCGGTGAAGTTTTGTATGGGAAAAGTCATCTCCGGTGAACTTTTGTATCGGAAAAGTCATCTCCGGTGAACTTTTATATTGGGAAAGTCATCTCCGGTGAACTTTTGTATTGGGAAAGTCATCTCCGGTGAACTTTTGTATGGGA
Source organism: Musca autumnalis (assembly GCF_047663935.1). Classification (NCBI taxonomy): domain Eukaryota; kingdom Metazoa; phylum Arthropoda; class Insecta; order Diptera; family Muscidae; genus Musca; species Musca autumnalis. Next base: position 19,035 of record NW_027412287.1, read on the forward strand.
AAAGTCATCTCCGGTGAACTTTTGTATTGGGAAAGTCATCTCCGGTGAACTTTTGTATGGGAAAAGTCATCTCCGGTGAACTTTTGTATTGGGAAAGTCATCTCCGGTGAACTTTTGTATTGGGAAAGTCATCTCCGGTGAACTTTTGTATTGGGAAAGTCATCTCCGGTGAACTTTTGTATGGGAAAAGTCATCTCCGGTGAACTTTTATATTGGGAAAGTCATCTCCGGTGAACTTTTGTATTGGGAAAGTCATCTCCGGTGAACTTTTGTATTGGGAAAGTCATCTCCGGTGAACTTTTGTATGGGAAAAGTCATCTCCGGTGAACTTTTGTATGGGAAAAGTCATCTCCGGTGAACTTTTGTATTGGGAAAGTCATGCCCGGTGAACTTTTGTATTGGGAAAGTCATCTCCGGTGAACTTTTGTATTGGGAAAGTCATGCCCGGTGAACTTTTGTATTGGGAAAGTCATCTCCGGTGAACTTTTATATTAGGAAAGTCATCTCCGGTGAACTTTTGTATTGGGAAATTCGTGCCCGGTGAACTTTTGTATGGGAAAAGTCATCTCCGGTGAACTTTTGTATTGGGAAAGTCATCTCCGGTGAACTTTTGTATGGGAAAAGTCATCTCCGGTGAACTTTTGTATGGGAAAAGTCATCTCCGGTGAACTTTTGTATTGGGAAAGTCATGCCCGGTGAACTTTTGTATTGGGAAAGTCATCTCCGGTGAACTTTTGTATTGGGAAAGTCATGCCCGGTGAACTTTTGTATTGGGAAAGTCATCTCCGGTGAACTTTTATATTAGGAAAGTCATCTCCGGTGAACTTTTGTATTGGGAAATTCGTGCCCGGTGAACTTTTGTATTGGGAAAGTCATGCCCGGTGAACTTTTATATTGGGAAAGTCATCTCCGGTGAACTTTTGTATGGGAAAAGTCATCTCCGGTGAACTTTTGTATGGGAAAAGTCATCTCCGGTGAACTTTTGTATTGGGAAAGTCATCTCCGGTGAACTTTTGTATGGGAAAAATCATCTCCGGTGAACTTTTGTATTGGGAAAGTCATGCCCGGTGAACTTTTGTATTGGGAAAGTCATCTCCGGTGAACTTTTGTATGGGAAAAGTCATCTCCGGTGAACTTTTATATTGGAAAAGTCATGCCCGGTGAACTTTTGTATTGGGAAAGTCATCTCCGGTGAACTTTTGTATTGGGAAAGTCATGCCCGGTGAACTTTTGTATTGGGAAAGTCATGCCCGGTGAACTTTTGTATTGGGAAAGTCATCTCCGGTGAACTTTTGTATTGGGAAAGTCATGCCCGGTGAACTTTTGTATTGGGAAAGTCATCTCCGGTGAACTTTTGTATTGGGAAAGTCATCTCCGGTGAACTTTTGTATTGGGAAAGTCATCTCCGGTGAACTTTTGTATGGGAAAAGTCATCTCCGGTGAACTTTTGTATTGGGAAAGTCATCTCCGGTGAACTTTTGTATTGGGAAAGTCATCTCCGGTGAACTTTTGTATTGGGAAAGTCATCTCCGGTGAACTTTTGTATGGGAAAAGTCATCTGCGGTGAACTTTTGTATGGGAAAAGTCATCTCCGGTGAACTTTTGTATTGGGAAAGTCATCTCCGGTGAACTTTTGTATTGGGAAAGTCATCTCCGGTGAACTTTTGTATGGGAAAAGTCATCTCCGGTGAACTTTTGTATTGGGAAAGTCATCTCCGGTGAACTTTTGTATTGGGAAAGTCATCTCCGGTGAACTTTTGTATGGGAAAAGTCATCTCCGGTGAACTTTTGTATTGGGAAAGTCATCTCCGGTGAACTTTTGTATTGGGAATGTCATCTCCGGTGAACTTTTGTATTGGGAAAGTCATCTCCGGTGAACTTTTGTATGGGAAAAGTCATCTCCGGTGAACTTTTGTATTGGGAAAGTCATCTCCGGTGAACTTTTGTATTGGGAAAGTCATGCCCGGTGAACTTTTGTATGGGAAAAGTCATCTCCGGTGAACTTTTGTATTGGGAAAGTCGTGCCCGGTGAACTTTTGTATTGGGAAAGTCATCTCCGGTGAACTTTTGTATTGGGAAAGTCATGCCCGGTGAACTTTTGTATTGGGAAAGTCGTGCCCGGTGAACTTCTGTATTGGGAAAGTCATCTCCGGTGAACTTTTGTATTGGGAAAGTCATGCCCGGTGAACTTTTATATTGGGAAAGTCATCTCCGGTGTACTTTTGTATTGGGAAAGTCATCTCCGGTGAACTTTTGTATGGGAAAAGTCATCTCCGGTGAACTTTTGTATTGGGAAAGTCATCTCCGGTGAACTTTTATATTGGAAAAGTCATGCCCGGTGAACTTTTGTATTGGGAAAGTCATCTCCGGTGAACTTTTCTATTGGGAAAGTCATCTCCGGTGAACTTTTGTATGGGAAAAGTCATCTCCGGTGAACTTTTGTATTGGGAAAGTCATCTCCGGTGAACTTTTGTATGGGAAAAGTCATCTCCGGTGAACTTTTGTATTGGGAAAGTCATCTCCGGTGAACTTTTGTATGGGAAAAGTCATCTCCGGTGAACTTTTATATTGGGAAAGTCATCTCCGGTGAACTTTTGTATGGGAAAAGTCATCTCCGGTGAACTTTTGTATGGGAAAAGTCATCTCCGGTGAACTTTTGTATTGGGAAAGTCATCTCCGGTGAACTTTTGTATTGGGAAAGTCATCTCCGGTGAACTTTTGTATTGGGAAAGTCATCTCCGGTGAACTTTTGTATGGGAAAAGTCATCTCCTGTGAACTTTTGTATTGGGAAAGTCATCTCCGGTGAACTTTTGTATTGGGAAAGTCATCTCCGGTGAACTTTTGTATTGGGAAAGTCATCTCCGGTGAACTTTTGTATTGGGAAAGTCATCTCCGGTGAACTTTTGTATGGGAAAAGTCATCTCCGGTGAACTTTTGTATTGGGAAAGTCATCTCCGGTGAACTTTTGTATTGGGAAAGTCATCTCCGGTGAACTTTTGTATGGGAAAAGTCATCTCCGGTGAACTTTTGTATTGGGAAAGTCATGCCCGGTGAACTTTTGTATTGGGAAAGTCATCTCCGGTGAACTTTTGTATGGGAAAAGTCATCTCCGGTGAACTTTTGTATGGGAAAAGTCATCTCCGGTGAACTTTTGTATGGGAAAAGTCATCTCCGGTGAACTTTTGTATTGGGAAAGTCATCTCCGGTGAAGTTTTGTATGGGAAAAGTCATCTCCGGTGAACTTTTGTATCGGAAAAGTCATCTCCGGTGAACTTTTATATTGGGAAAGTCATCTCCGGTGAACTTTTGTATTGGGAAAGTCATCTCCGGTGAACTTTTGTATGGGAAAAGTCATCTCCGGTGAACTTTTGTATTGGGAAAGTCATCTCCGGTGAACTTTTGTATGGGAAAAGTCATCTCCGGTGAACTTTTGTATTGGGAAAGTCATCTCCGGTGAACTTTTGTATTGGGAAAGTCATCTCCGGTGAACTTTTGTATTGGGAAAGTCATCTCCGGTGAACTTTTGTATGGGAAAAGTCATCTCCGGTGAACTTTTATATTGGGAAAGTCATCTCCGGTGAACTTTTGTATTGGGAAAGTCATCTCCGGTGAACTTTTGTATTGGGAAAGTCATCTCCGGTGAACTTTTGTATGGGAAAAGTCATCTCCGGTGAACTTTTGTATTGGGAAAGTCATCTCCGGTGAACTTTTGTATGGGAAAAGTCATCTCCGGTGAACTTTTGTATTGGGAAAGTCATCTCCGGTGAACTTTTGTATGGGAAAAGTCATCTCCGGTGAACTTTTGTATTGGGAAAGTCATCTCCGGTGAACTTTTGTATTGGGAAAGTCATCTCCGGTGAACTTTTGTATTGGGAAAGTCATCTCCGGTGAACTTTTGTATGGGAAAAGTCATCTCCGGTGAACTTTTGTATTGGGAAAATCATCTCCGGTGAACTTTTGTATGGGAAAAGTCATCTCCGGTGAACTTTTGTATTGGGAAAGTCATCTCCGGTGAACTTTTGTATGGGAAAAGTCATCTCCGGTGAACTTTTGTATTGGGAAAGTCATCTCCGGTGAACTTTTGTATTGGGAAAGTCATGCCCGGTGAACTTTTATATTGGGAAAGTCATCTCCGGTGAACTTTTGTATGGGAAAAGTCATCTCCGGTGAACTTTTGTATTGGGAAAGTCATCTCCGGTGAACTTTTGTATTGGGAAATTCATGCCCGGTGAACTTTTGTATTGGGAAAGTCATGCCCGGTGAACTTTTGTATTGGGAAAGTCATGCCCGGTGAACTATTGTATTGGGAAAGTCATCTCCGGTGAACTTTTGTATTGGGAAAGTCATCTCCGGTGAACTTTTGTATTGGGAAAGTCATCTCCGGTGAACTTTTGTATTGGGAAAGTCATCTCCGGTGAACTTTTGTATGGGAAAAGTCATCTCCGGTGAACTTTTGTATTGGGAAAGTCATCTCCGGTGAACTTTTGTATTGGGAAAGTCATCTCCGGTGAACTTTTGTATGGGAAAAGTCATCTCCGGTGAACTTTTGTATTGGGAAAGTCATCTCCGGTGAACTTTTGTATTGGGAATGTCATCTCCGGTGAACTTTTGTATTGGGAAAGTCATCTCCGGTGAACTTTTGTATGGGAAAAGTCATCTCCTCTCATACTTTTGTATTGGGAAAGTCATGTATTGGGAAAGTCATCTCCGGTGAACTTTTGTATTGGGAAAGTCATGCCCGGTGAACTTTTGTATGGGAAAAGTCATCTCCGGTGAACTTTTGTATTGGGAAAGTCGTGCCCGGTGAACTTTTGTATTGGGAAAGTCATGCCCGGTGAACTTTTATATTGGGAAAGTCATCTCCGGTGTACTTTTGTATTGGGAAAGTCATCTCCGGTGAACTTTTGTATGGGAAAAGTCATCTCCGGTGAACTTTTGTATTGGGAAAGTCATCTCCGGTGAACTTTTATATTGGAAAAGTCATGCCCGGTGAACTTTTGTATTGGGAAAGTCATCTCCGGTGAACTTTTGTATTGGGAAAGTCATCTCCGGTGAACTTTTGTATGGGAAAAGTCATCTCCGGTGAACTTTTGTATTGGGAAAGTCATCTCCGGTGAACTTTTGTATGGGAAAAGTCATCTCCGGTGAACTTTTGTATTGGGAAAGTCATCACCGGTGAACTTTTGTATGGGAAAAGTCATCTCCGGTGAACTTTTATATTGGGAAAGTCATCTCCGGTGAACTTTTGTATGGGAAAAGTCATCTCCGGTGAACTTTTGTATGGGAAAAGTCATCTCCGGTGAACTTTTGTATTGGGAAAGTCATCTCCGGTGAACTTTTGTATGGGAAAAGTCATCTCCGGTGAACTTTTGTATTGGGAAAGTCATCTCCGGTGAACTTTTGTATGGGAAAAGTCATCTCCTGTGAACTTTTGTATTGGGAAAGTCATCTCCGGTGAACTTTTGTATTGGGAAAGTCATCTCCGGTGAACTTTTGTATGGGAAAAGTCATCTCCGGTGAACTTTTGTATTGGGAAAGTCATCTCCGGTGAACTTTTGTATTGGGAAAGTCATGCCCGGTGAACTTTTATATTGGGAAAGTCATCTCCGGTGAACTTTTGTATGGGAAAAGTCATCTCCGGTGAAGTTTTGTATTGGGAAAGTCATCTCCTGTGAACTTTTGTATTGGGAAAGTCATCTCCGGTGAACTTTTGTATGGGAAAAGTCATCTCCGGTGAACTTTTGTATGGGAAAAGTCATCTCCGGTGAACTTTTGTATTGGGAAAATCATCTCCGGTGAACTTTTGTATGGGAAAAGTCATCTCCGGTGAACTTTTGTATGGGAAAAGTCATCTCCGGTGAACTTTTATATTGGGAAAGTCATCTCCGGTGAACTTTTGTATTGGGAAAGTCATCTCCGGTGAACTTTTGTATGGGAAAAGTCATCTCCGGTGAACTTTTGTATTGGGAAAGTCATCTCCGGTGAACTTTTGTATGGGAAAAGTCATCTCCGGTGAACTTTTGTATTGGGAAAGTCATCTCCGGTGAACTTTTGTATTGGGAAAGTCATCTCCGGTGAACTTTTGTATTGGGAAAGTCATCTCCGGTGAACTTTTGTATGGGAAAAGTCATCTCCGGTGAACTTTTATATTGGGAAAGTCATCTCCGGTGAACTTTTGTATTGGGAAAGTCATCTCCGGTGAACTTTTGTATTGGGAAAGTCATCTCCGGTGAACTTTTGTATGGGAAAAGTCATCTCCGGTGAACTTTTGTATGGGAAAAGTCATCTCCGGTGAACTTTTGTATTGGGAAAGTCATCTCCGGTGAACTTTTGTATGGGAAAAGTCATCTCCGGTGAACTTTTGTATTGGGAAAGTCATCTCCGGTGAACTTTTGTATTGGGAAAGTCATCTCCGGTGAACTTTTGTATTGGGAAAGTCATCTCCGGTGAACTTTTGTATGGGAAAAGTCATCTCCGGTGAACTTTTGTATTGGGAAAATCATCTCCGGTGAACTTTTGTATGGGAAAAGTCATCTCCGGTGAACTTTTGTATTGGGAAAGTCATCTCCGGTGAACTTTTGTATGGGAAAAGTCATCTCCGGTGAACTTTTGTATTGGGAAAGTCATCTCCGGTGAACTTTTGTATTGGGAAAGTCATGCCCGGTGAACTTTTATATTGGGAAAGTCATCTCCGGTGAACTTTTGTATGGGAAAAGTCATCTCCGGTGAACTTTTGTATTGGGAAAGTCATCTCCGGTGAACATTTGTATTGGGAAAGTCATGCCCGGTGAACTTTTGTATTGGGAAAGTCATGCCCGGTGAACTTTTGTATTGGGAAAGTCATGCCCGGTGAACTATTGTATTGGGAAAGTCATCTCCGGTGAACTTTTGTATTGGGAAAGTCATCTCCGGTGAACTTTTGTATTGGGAAAGTCATCTCCGGTGAACTTTTGTATTGGGAAAGTCATCTCCGGTGAACTTTTGTATGGGAAAAGTCATCTCCGGTGAACTTTTGTATTGGGAAAGTCATCTCCGGTGAACTTTTGTATGGGAAAAGTCATCTCCGGTGAACTTTTGTATGGGAAAAGTCATCTCCGGTGAACTTTTGTATTGGGAAAGTCATCTCCGGTGAACTTTTGTATTGGGAAAGTCATCTCCGGTGAACTTTTGTATTGGGAAAGTCATCTCCGGTGAACTTTTGTATGGGAAAAGTCATCTCCGGTGAACTTTTGTATTGGGAAAGTCATCTCCGGTGAACTTTTGTATTGGGAAAGTCATCTCCGGTGAACTTTTGTATTGGGAAAGTCATCTCCGGTGAACTTTTGTATTGGGAAAGTCATCTCCGGTGAACTTTTGTATGGGAAAAGTATCTCCGGTGAACTTTTGTATTGGGAAAGTCATCTCCGGTGAACTTTTGTATGGGAAAAGTCATCTCCGGTGAACTTTTGTATTGGGAAAGTCATGCCCGGTGAACTTTTGTATTGGGAAAGTCATCTCCGGTGAACTTTTGTATTGGGAAAGTCATGCCCGGTGAACTTTTGTATTGGGAAAGTCATCTCCGGTGAACTTTTATATTGGGAAAGTCATCTCCGGTGAACTTTTGTATTGGGAAAGTCGTGCCCGGTGAACTTTTGTATTGGGAAAGTCATGCCCGGTGAACTTTTATATTGGGAAAGTCATCTCCGGTGAACTTTTGTATGGGAAAAGTCATCTCCGGTGAACTTTTGTATGGGAAAAGTCATCTCCGGTGAACTTTTGTATTGGGAAAGTCATCTCCGGTGAACTTTTGTATGGGAAAAATCATCTCCGGTGAACTTTTGTATTGGGAAAGTCATGCCCGGTGAACTTTTGTATTGGGAAAGTCATCTCCGGTGAACTTTTGTATGGGAAAAGTCATCTCCGGTGAACTTTTATATTGGAAAAGTCATGCCCGGTGAACTTTTGTATTGCGAAAGTCATCTCCGGTGAACTTTTGTATTGGGAAAGTCATGCCCGGTGAACTTTTGTATTGGGAAAGTCATGCCCGGTGAACTTTTGTATTGGGAAAGTCATCTCCGGTGAACTTTTGTATTGGGAAAGTCATGCCCGGTGAACTTTTGTATTGGGAAAGTCATCTCCGGTGAACTTTTGTATTGGGAAAGTCATCTCCGGTGAACTTTTGTATTGGGAAAGTCATCTCCGGTGAACTTTTGTATGAGAAAAGTCATCTCCGGTGAACTTTTGTATTGGGAAAGTCATCTCCGGTGAACTTTTGTATTGGGAAAGTCATCTCCGGTGAACTTTTGTATTGGGAAAGTCATCTCCGGTGAACTTTTGTATGGGAAAAGTCATCTGCGGTGAACTTTTGTATGGGAAAAGTCATCTCCGGTGAACTTTTGTATTGGGAAAGTCATCTCCGGTGAACTTTTGTATTGGGAAAGTCATCTCCGGTGAACTTTTGTATGGGAAAAGTCATCTCCGGTGAACTTTTGTATTGGGAAAGTCATCTCCGGTGAACTTTTGTATTGGGAAAGTCATCTCCGGTGAACTTTTGTATGGGAAAAGTCATCTCCGGTGAACTTTTGTATTGGGAAAGTCATCTCCGGTGAACTTTTGTATTGGGAAAGTCATCCCCGGTGAACTTTTGTATTGGGAAAGTCATCTCCGGTGAACTTTTGTATGGGAAAAGTCATCTCCGGTGAACTTTTGTATTGGGAAAGTCATCTCCGGTGAACTTTTGTATTGGGAAAGTCATGCCCGGTGAACTTTTGTATGGGAAAAGTCATCTCCGGTGAACTTTTGTATTGGGAAAGTCGTGCCCGGTGAACTTTTGTATTGGGAAAGTCATCTCCGGTGAACTTTTGTATTGGGAAAGTCATGCCCGGTGAACTTTTGTATTGGGAAAGTCGTGCCCGGTGAACTTTTGTATTGGGAAAGTCATCTCCGGTGAACTTTTGTATTGGGAAAGTCATGCCCGGTGAACTTTTATATTGGGAAAGTCATCTCCGGTGTACTTTTGTATTGGGAAAGTCATCTCCGGTGAACTTTTGTATGGGAAAAGTCATCTCCGGTGAACTTTTGTATTGGGAAAGTCATCTCCGGTGAACTTTTATATTGGAAAAGTCATGCCCGGTGAACTTTTGTATTGGGAAAGTCATCTCCGGTGAACTTTTGTATTGGGAAAGTCATCTCCGGTGAACTTTTGTATGGGAAAAGTCATCTCCGGTGAACTTTTGTATTGGGAAAGTCATCTCCGGTGAACTTTTGTATGGGAAAAGTCATCTCCGGTGAACTTTTGTATTGGGAAAGTCATCTCCGGTGAACTTTTGTATGGGAAAAGTCATCTCCGGTGAACTTTTATATTGGGAAAGTCATCTCCGGTGAACTTTTGTATGGGAAAAGTCATCTCCGGTGAACTTTTGTATGGGAAAAGTCATCTCCGGTCAACTTTTGTATTGGGAAAGTCATCTCCGGTGAACTTTTGTATTGGGAAAGTCATCTCCGGTGAACTTTTGTATTGGGAAAGTCATCTCCGGTGAACTTTTGTATGGGAAAAGTCATCTCCTGTGAACTTTTGTATTGGGAAAGTCATCTCCGGTGAACTTTTGTATTGGGAAAGTCATCTCCGGTGAACTTTTGTATTGGGAAAGTCATCTCCGGTGAACTTTTGTATTGGGAAAGTCATCTCCGGTGAACTTTTGTATTGGGAAAGTCATGCCCGGTGAACTTTTGTATGGGAAAAGTCATCTCCGGTGAACTTTTGTATTGGGAAAGTCATCTCCGGTGAACTTTTGTATTGGGAAAGTCATCTCCGGTGAACTTTTGTATGGGAAAAGTCATCTCCGGTGAACTTTTGTATTGGGAAAGTCATCTCCGGTGAACTTTTGTATGGGAAAAGTCATCTCCGGTGAACTTTTGTATTGGGAAAGTCATCTCCGGTGAACTTTTGTATGGGAAAAGTCATCTCCGGTGAACTTTTGTATGGGAAAAGTCATCTCCGGTGAACTTTTGTATTGGGAAAGTCATCTCCGGTGAACTTTTGTATTGGGAAAGTCATGCCCGGTGAACTTTTGTATTGGGAAGGTCATGCCCGGTGAACTATTGTATTGGGAAAGTCATGCCCGGTGAACTTTTGTATTGGGAAAGTCATGCCCGGTGAACTTTTGTATTGGGAAAGTCATCTCCGGTGAACTTTTGTATTGGGAAAGTCATCTCCGGTGAACTTTTGTATGGGAAAAGTCATCTCCGGTGAACTTTTGTATTGGGAAAGTCATCTCCGGTGAACTTTTGTATGGGAAAAGTCATCTCCGGTGAACTTTTGTATTGGGAAAGTCATCTCCGGTGAACTTTTGTATGGGAAAAGTCATCTCCGGTGAACTTTTGTATTGGGAAAGTCATGCCCGGTGAACTTTTATATTGGGAAAGTCATCTCCGCTGAACTTTTGTATGGGAAAAGTCATCTCCGGTGAACTTTTGTATTGGGAAAGTCATCTCCGGTGAACTTTTGTATTGGGAAAGTCATCTCCGGTGAACTTTTGTATTGGGAAAGTCATCTCCGGTGAACTTTTGTATTGGGAAAGTCATCTCCGGTGATTTTTTGTATGGGAAAAGTCATCTCCGGTGAACTTTTGTATTGGGAAAGTCATCTCCGGTGAACTTTTGTATGGGAAAAGTCATCTCCGGTGAACTTTTGTATTGTGAAAGTCATCTCCGGTGAACTTTTGTATGGGAAAAGTCATCTCCGGTGAACTTTTATATTGGGAAAGTCATCTCCGGTGAACTTTTGTATGGGAAAAGTCATCTCCGGTGAACTTTTGTATTGGGAAAGTCATCTCCGGTGAACTTTTGTATTGGGAAAGTCATCTCCGGTGAACTTTTGTATTGGGAAAGTCATCTCCGGTGAACTTTTGTATTGGGAAAGTCATCTCCGGTGAACTTTTGTATTGGGAAAGTCATGCCCGGTGAACTTTTGTATTGGGAAAGTCATCTCCGGTGAACTTTTGTATTGGAAAAGTCATCTCCGGTGAACTTTTGTATTGGGAAAGTCATCTCCGGTGAACTTTTGTATTGGGAAAGTCATCTCCGGTGAACTTTTGTATGGGAAAAGTCATCTCCGGTGAACTTTTGTATTGGGAAAGTCATCTCCGGTGAACTTTTGTATTGGGAAAGTCATGCCTGGTGAACTTTTATATTGGGAAAGTCATCTCCGGTGAACTTTTGTATGGGAAAAGTCATCTCCGGTGAACTTTTGTATTGGGAAAGTCATGCCCGGTGAACTTTTGTATTGGGAAAGTCATGCCCGGTGAACTTTTGTATTGGGAAAGTCATGCCCGGTGAACTTTTGTATGGGAAAAGTCATCTCCGGTGAACTTTTGTATGGGAAAAGTCATCTCCGGTGAACTTTTGTATTGGGAAAGTCATCTCCGGTGAACTTTTGTATTGGGAAAGTCATGCCCGGTGAACTTTTGTATTGGGAAAGTCATGCCCGGTGAACTTTTGTATTGGAAAGTCATGCCCGGTGAACTTTTGTATGGGAAAAGTCATCTCCGGTGAACTTTTGTATTGGGAAAGTCATCTCCGGTGAACTTTTGTATGGGAAAAGTCATTTCCGGTGAACTTTTGTATTGGGAAAGTCATCTCCGGTGAACTTTTGTATTGGGAAAGTCATGCCCGGTGAACTTTTGTATTGGGAAAGTCATCTCCGGTGAACTTTTGTATTGGGAAAGTCATCTCCGGTGAACTTTTGTATGGGAAAAGTCATCTCCGTGAACTTTTGTATTGGGAAAGTCATCTCCGGTGAACTTTTGTATTGGGAAAGTCATGCCCGGTGAACTTTTGTATTGGCAAAGTCATCTCCGGTGAACTTTTGTATTGGGAAAGTCATCTCCGGTGAACTTTTGTATGGGAAAAGTCATCTCCGGTGAACTTTTGTATGGGAAAAGTCATCTCCGGTGAACTTTTGTATTGGGAAAGTCATCTCCGGTGAACTTTTGTATTGGGAAAGTAATCCCTGGTGAACTTTTGTATTGGGAAAGTCATCTCCGGTGAACTTTTGTATTGGGAAAGTCATCTCCGGTGAACTTTTGTATGGGAAAAGTCATCTCCTGTGAACTTTTGTATTGGGAAAGTCATCTCCGGTGAACTTTTGTATTGGGAAAGTCATCTCCGGTGAACTTTTGTATTGGGAAAGTCATCTCCGGTGAACTTTTGTATTGGGAAAGTCATCTCCGGTGAACTTTTTGTATTGGGAAAGTCATCTCCGGTGAACTTTTGTATGGGAAAAGTCATCTCCGGTGAACTTTTGTATTGGGAAAGTCATCTCCAGTGAACTTTTGTATTGGGAGAGTCATGCCCGGTGAACTTTTATATTGGGAAAGTCATCTCCGGTGAACTTTTGTATGGGAAAAGTCATCTCCGGTGAAGTTTTGTATTGGGAAAGTCATCTCCTGTGAACTTTTGTATTGGGAAAGTCATCTCCGGTGAACTTTTGTATGGGAAAAGTCATCTCCGGTGAACTTTTGTATGGGAAAAGTCATCTCCGGTGAACTTTTGTATTGGGAAAGTCATCTCCGGTGAACTTTTGTATGGGAAAAGTCATCTCCGGTGAACTTTTGTATGGGAAAAGTCATCTCCGGTGAACTTTTGTATGGGAAAGTCATCTCCGGTGAACTTTTGTATTGGGAAAGTCATGCCCGGTGAACTTTTGTATTGGGAAAGTCATGCCCGGTGAACTTTTGTATTGGGAAAGTCATCTCCGGTGAACTTTTGAATTGGGAAAGTCATCTCCGGTGAACTTTTGTATTGGGAAAGTCATGCCCGGTGAACTTTTATATTGGGAAAGTCATCTCCGGTGAACTTTTGTATTGGGAAAGTCATCTCCGGTGAACTTTTGTATGGGAAAAGTCATCTCCGGTGAACTTTTGTATGGGAAAAGTCATCTCCGGTGAACTTTTGTATGGGAATAGTCATCTCCGGTGAACTTTTGTATTGGGAAAGTCATCTCCGGTGAACTTTTGTATTGGAAAAGTCATCTCCGGTGAACTTTTGTATTGGGAAAGTCATGCCCGGTAAACTTTTGTATTGGGAAAGTCATCTCCGGTGAACTTTTGTATTGGGAAAGTCATCTCCGGTGAACTTTTGTATTGGGAAAGTCATCTCCGGTGAACTTTTGTATTGGGAAAGTCATCTCCGGTGAACTTTTGTATTGGGAAAGTCATGCCCGGTGAACTTTTGTATGGGAAAAGTCATCTCCGGTGAACTTTTGTATTGGGAAAGTCATCTCCGGTGAACTTTTGTATTGGGAAAGTCATCTCCGGTGAACTTTTGTATGGGAAAAGTCATCTCCGGTGAACTTTTGTATTGGGAAAGTCATCTCCGGTGAACTTTTGTATGGGAAAAGTCATCTCCGGTGAACTTTTGTATTGGGAAAGTCATCTCCGGTGAACTTTTGTATGGGAAAAGTCATCTCCGGTGAACTTTTGTATGGGAAAAGTCATCTCCGGTGAACTTTTGTATTGGGAAAGTCATCTCCGGTGAACTTTTGTATTGGGAAAGTCATGCCCGGTGAACTTTTGTATTGGGAAAGTCATGCCCGGTGAACTATTGTATTGGGAAAGTCATGCCCGGTGAACTTTTGTATTGGGAAAGTCATGCCCGGTGAACTTTTGTATTGGGAAAGTCATCTCCGGTGAACTTTTGTATTGGGAAAGTCATCTCCGGTGAACTTTTGTATGGGAAAAGTCATCTCCGGTGAACTTTTGTATTGGGAAAGTCATCTCCGGTGAACTTTTGTATGGGAAAAGTCATCTCCGGTGAACTTTTGTATTGGGAAAGTCATCTCCGGTGAACTTTTGTATGGGAAAAGTCATCTCCGGTGAACTTTTGTATTGGGAAAGTCATGCCCGGTGAACTTTTATATTGGGAAAGTCATCTCCGCTGAACTTTTGTATGGGAAAAGTCATCTCCGGTGAACTTTTGTATTGGGAAAGTCATCTCCGGTGAACTTTTGTATTGGGAAAGTCATCTCCGGTGAACTTTTGTATTGGGAAAGTCATCTCCGGTGAACTTTTGTATTGGGAAAGTCATCTCCGGTGAACTTTTGTATGGGAAAAGTCATCTCCGGTGAACTTTTGTATTGGGAAAGTCATCTCCGGTGAACTTTTGTATGGGAAAAGTCATCTCCGGTGAACTTTTGTATTGGGAAAGTCATCTCCGGTGAACTTTTGTATGGGAAAAGTCATCTCCGGTGAACTTTTATATTGGGAAAGTCATCTCCGGTGAACTTTTGTATGGGAAAAGTCATCTCCGGTGAACTTTTGTATTGGGAAAGTCATCTCCGGTGAACTTTTGTATTGGGAAAGTCATCTCCGGTGAACTTTTGTATTGGGAAAGTCATGCCCGGTGAACTTTTGTATTGGGAAAGTCATCTCCGGTGAACTTTTGTATTGGAAAAGTCATCTCCGGTGAACTTTTGTATTGGGAAAGTCATCTCCGGTGAACTTTTGTATTGGGAAAGTCATCTCCGGTGAACTTTTGTATGGGAAAAGTCATCTCCGGTGAACTTTTGTATTGGGAAAGTCATCTCCGGTGAACTTTTGTATTGGGAAAGTCATGCCTGGTGAACTTTTATATTGGGAAAGTCATCTCCGGTGAACTTTTGTATGGGAAAAGTCATCTCCGGTGAACTTTTGTATTGGGAAAGTCATGCCCGGTGAACTTTTATATTGGGAAAGTCATGCCCGGTGAACTTTTGTATTGGGAAAGTCATGCCCGGTGAACTTTTGTATGGGAAAAGTCATCTCCGGTGAACTTTTGTATTGGGAAAGTCATCTCCGGTGAACTTTTGTATGGGAAAAGTCATTTCCGGTGAACTTTTGTATTGGGAAAGTCATCTCCGGTGAACTTTTGTATTGGGAAAGTCATCTCCGGTGAACTTTTGTATGGGAAAAGTCATCTCTGGTGAACTTTTGTATGGGAAAAGTCATCTCCGGTGAACTTTTGTATTGGGAAAGTCATCTCCGGTGAACTTTTATATGGGAAAAGTCATCTCCGGTGAACTTTTGTATTGGGAAAGTCATCTCCGGTGAACTTTTGTATGGGAAAAGTCATCTCCGGTGAACTTTTGTATTGGGAAAGTCATCTCCGGTGAACTTTTGTATGGGAAAAGTCATCTCCGGTGAACTTTTGTATTGGGAAAGTCATGCCCGGTGAACTTTTGTATTGGGAAAGTTATCTCCGGTGAACTTTTGTATGGGAAAAGTCATCTCCGGTGAACTTTTGTATGGGAAAAGTCATCTCCAGTGAACTTTTGTATTGGGAAAGTCATCTCCGGTAAACTTTTGTATGGGAAAAGTCATCTCCGGTGAACTTTTGTATGGGAAAAGTCATCTCCGGTGAACTTTTGTATTGGGAAAGTCATCTCCGGTGAACTTTTGTATGGGAAAAGTCATCTCCGGTGAACTTTTGTATTGGGAAAGTCATGCCCGGTGAACTTTTGTATTGGGAAAGTCATGCCCGGTGAACTTTTGTATTGGGAAAGTCATGCCCGGTGAACTTTTGTATGGGAAAAGTCATCTCCGGTGAACTTTTGTATGGGAAAAGTCATCTCCGGTGAACTTTTGTATTGGGAAAGTCATCTCCGGTGAACTTTTGTATTGGGAAAGTCATCTCCGGTGAACTTTTGTATTGGGAAAGTCATCTCCGGTGAACTTTTGTATGGGAAAAGTCATCTCCGGTGAACTTTTGTATGGGAAAAGTCATCTCCGGTGAACTTTTGTATTGGGAAAGTCATCTCCGGTGAACTTTTGTATTGGGAAAGTCATCTCCGGTGAACTTTTATATTGGGAAAGTCATCTCCGGTGAACTTTTGTATTGGGAAAGTCATCTCCGGTGAACTTTTGTAATGGGAAAGTCATCTCCGGTGAACTTTTGTATTGGGAAAGTCATCTCCGGTGAACTTTTGTATTGGGAAAGTCATCTCCGGTGAACTTTTGTATGGGAAAAGTCATCTCCGGTGAACTTTTGTATTGGGAAAGTCGTGCCCGGTGAATTTTTGTATTGGGAAAGTCATGCCCGGTGAACTTTTGTATGGGAAAAGTCATCTCCGGTGAACTTTTGTATGGGAAAAGTCATCTCCGGTGAACTTATGTATTGGGAAAGTCATGCCCGGTGAACTTTTGTATTGGGAAAGTCATGCCCGGTGAACTTTTTTATTGGGAAAGTCATCTCCGGTGAACTTTTGTATGGGAAAAGTCATCTCCGGTGAACTTTTGTATTGAGAAAGTCATCTCCGGTGAACTTTTGTATGGGAAAAATCATCTCCGGTGAACTTTTGTATTGGGAAAGTCATGCCCGGTGAACTTTTGTATGGGAAAAGTCATCTCCGGTGAACTTTTGTATGGGAAAAGTCATCTCCGCTGAACTTTTGTATTGGGAAAGTCATCTCCGGTGAACTTTTGTATTGGGAAAGTCATCTCCGGTGAACTTTTGTATGGGAAAAGTCATCTCCGGTGAACTTTTGTATTGGGAAAGTCATCTCCGGTGAACTTTTGTATGGGAAAAGTCATCTCCGGTGAACTTTTGTATTGGGAAAGTCATCTCCGGTGAACTTTTGTATTGGGAAAGTCATCTCCGGTGAACTTTTGTATGGGAAAAGTCATCTCCGGTGAACTTTTGTATTGGGAAAGTCATGCCCGGTGAACTTTTGTATGGGAAAAGTCATCTCCGGTGAACTTTTGTATTGGGAAAGTCATCTCCGGTGAACTTTTGTATTGGGAAAAGTCATCTCCGGTGAACTTTTGTATTGGGAAAGTCATCTCCGGTGAACTTTTGTATTGGGAAAGTCATCTCCGGTGAACTTTTGTATGGGAAAAGTCATCTCCGGTGAACTTTTGTATTGGGAAAGTCATCTCCGGTGAACTTTTGTATGGGAAAAGTCATCTCCGGTGAACTTTTGTATTGGGAAAGTCATGCCCGGTGAACTTTTGTATTGGGAAAGTCATCTCCGGTGAACTTTTGTATTGGGAAAGTCATCTCCGGTGAACTTTTGTATGGGAAAAGTCATCTCCGGTGAACTTTTGTATTGGGAAAGTCATCTCCGGTGAACTTTTGTATGGGAAAAGTCATCTCCGGTGAACTTTTGTATTGGGAAAGTCATCTCCGGTGAACTTTTGTATTGGGAAAGTCATCTCCGGTGAACTTTTGTATGGGAAAAGTCATCTCCGGTGAACTTTTGTATTGGGAAAGTCATCTCCGGTGAACTTTTGTATTGTGAAAGTCGTGCCAGGTGAACTTTTGTATTGGGAAAGTCATCTCCGGTGAACTTTTGTATTGGGAAAGTCATGCCCGGTGAACTTTTGTATTGGGAAAGTCGTGCCCGGTGAACTTTTGTATGGGAAAAGTCATCTCCGGTGAACTTTTGTATTGGGAAAGTCATCTCCGGTGAACTTTTGTATGGGAAAAGTCATCTCCGGTGAACTTTTGTATTGGGAAAGTCATCTCCGGTGAACTTTTGTATGGGAAAAGTCATCTCCGGTGAACTTTTGTATTGGGAAAGTCATCTCCGGTGAACTTTTGTATTGGGAAAGTCATCTCCGGTGAACTTTTGTATTGGGAAAGTCATGCCCGGTGAACTTTTGTTTTGGGAAAGTCATGCCCGGTGAACTTTTGTATTGGGAAAGTCATCTCCGGTGAACTTTTGTATGGGAAAAGTCATCTCCGGTGAACTTTTGTATTGGGAAAGTCATCTCCGGTGAACTTTTGTATGGGAAAAGTCATCTCCGGTGAACTTTTGTATTGGGAAAGTCATCTCCGGTGAACTTTTGTATGGGAAAAGTCATCTCCGGTGAACTTTTGTATTGGGAAAGTCATCTCCGGTGAACTTTTGTATTGGGAAAGTCATCTCCGGTGAACTTTTGTATGGGAAAAGTCATCTCCGGTGAACTTTTGTATTGGGAAAGTCATCTCCGGTGAACTTTTGTATGGGAAAAGTCATCTCCGGTGAACTTTTGTATTGGGAAAGTCATCTCCGGTGAACTTTTGTATTGGGAAAGTCATCTCCGGTGAACTTTTGTATTGGGAAAGTCATGCCCGGTGAACTTTTGTTTTGGGAAAGTCATGCCCGGTGAACTTTTGTATTGGGAAAGTCATCTCCGGTGAACTTTTGTATGGGAAAAGTCATCTCCGGTGAACTTTTGTATTGGGAAAGTCATCTCCGGTGAACTTTTGTATTGGGAAAGTCATCTCCGGTGAACTTTTGTATGGGAAAAGTCATCTCCGGTGAACTTTTGTATTGGGAAAGTCATCTCCGGTGAACTTTTGTATTGGGAAAGTCATCTCCGGTGAACTTTTGTATGGGAAAAGTCATCTCCGGTGAACTTTTGTATGGGAAAAGTCATCTCCGGTGAACTTTTGTATGGGAAAAGTCATCTCCGGTGAACTTTTGTATTGGGAAAGTCATGCCCGGTGAACTTTTGTATTGGGAAAGTCATGCCCGGTGAACTTTTATATTGGGAAAGTCATCTCCGGTGAACTTTTGTATTGGGAAGGTCATCTCCGGTGAACTTTTGTATGGGAAAATCATCTCCGGTGAACTTTTGTATTGGGAAAGTCATCTCCGGTGAACTTTTGTATGGGAAAGTCATCTCCGGTGAACTTTTGTATGGGAAAAGTCATCTCCGGTGAACTTTTGTATGGGAAAAGTCATCTCCGGTGAACTTTTGTATGGGAAAAGTCATCTCCGGTGAACTTTTGTATTGGGAAAGTCATCTCCGGTGAACTTTTGTATTGGGAAAGTCATCTCCGGTGAACTTTTGTATGGAAAAAGTCATCTCCGGTGAACTTTTGTATTGGGAAAGTCATCTCCGGTGAACTTTTGTATGGGAAAAGTCATCTCCGGTGAACTTTTGTATGGGAAAAGTCATCTCCGGTGAACTTTTGTATTGGGAAAGTCATCTCCGGTGAACTTTTGTATGGGAAAAGTCATCTCCGGTGAACTTTTGTATTGGGAAAGTCATCTCCGGTGAACTTTTGTATGGGAAAAGTCATCTCCGGTGAACTTTTGTATGGGAAAAGTCATCTCCGGTGAACTTTTGTATTGGGAAAGTCATCTCCGGTGAACTTTTGTATGGGAAAAGTCATCTCCGGTGAACTTTTGTATTGGGAAAGTCATGCCCTGTGAACTTTTGTATTGGGAAAGACATGCCCGGTGAACTTTTGTATTGGGAAAGTCATCTCCGGTGAACTTTTGTATTGGGAAAGTCATCTCCGGTGAACTTTTGTATTGGGAAAGTCATTTCCGGTGAACTTTTGTATGGGAAAAGTCATCTCCGGTGAACTTTTGTATTGGGAAAGTCATCTCCGGTGAACTTTTGTATGGGAAAAGTCATATCCGGTGAACTTTTGTATTGGGAAAGTCATGCCCGGTGAACTTTTGTATTGGGAAAGTCATACCCGGTGAACTTTTGTATTGGGAAAGTCATCTCCGGTGAACTTTTGTATGGGAAAAGTCATCTCCGGTGAACTTTTGTATTGGGAAAGTCATCTCCGGTGAACTTTTGTATTGGGAAAGTCATCTCCGGTGAACTTTTGTATTGGGAAAGTCATCTCCGGTGAACTTTTGTATGGGAAAAGTCATCTCCGGTGAACTTTTGTATTGGGAAAGTCATCTCCGGTGAACTTTTGTATGGGAAAAGTCATCTCCGGTGAACTTTTGTATTGGGAAAGTCATCTCCGGTGAACTTTTGTATTGGGAAAGTCATGCCCGGTGAACTTTTGTATTGGGAAAGTCATGCCCGGTGAACTTTTGTATTGGGAAAGTCATGCCCGGTGAACTTTTGTATGGGAAAAGTCATCTCCGGTGAACTTTTGTATGGGAAAAGTCATCTCCGGTGAACTTTTGTATTGGGAAAGTCATCTCCGGTGAACTTTTGTATTGGGAAAGTCATCTCCGGTGAACTTTTGTATGGGAAAAGTCATCTCCGGTGAACTTTTGTATTGGGAAAGTCGTGCCCGGTGAACTTTTGTATTGGGAAAGTCATGCCCGGTGAACTTTTATATTGGGAAAGTCATGCCCGGTGAACTTTTGTATTGGGAAAGTCATGCCCGGTGAACTTTTGTATTGGGAAAGTCATGCCCGGTGAACTTTTGTATTGGGAAAGTCATCTCCGGTGAACTTTTGTATTGGGAAAGTCATCTCCGGTGAATTTTGTATGGGAAAAGTCATCTCCGGTGAACTTTTGTATTGGGAAAGTCATCTCCGGTGAACTTTTGTATGGGAAAAGTCATCTCCGGTGAACTTTTGTATGGGAAAAGTCATGCCCGGTGAACTTTTGTATTGGGAAAGTCGTGCCCGGTGAACTTTTGTATTGGGAAAGTCATGCCCGGTGAACTTTTGTATTGGGAAAGTCATCTCCGGTGAACTTTTGTATTGGGAAAGTCATCTCCGGTGAACTTTTGTATTGGGAAAGTCATCTCCGGTGAACTTTTGTATGGGAAAAGTCATCTCCGGTGAACTTTTGTATTGGGAAAGTCATCTCCGGTGAACTTTTGTATTGGGAAAAGTCATCTCCGGTGAACTTTTGTATTGGGAAAGTCATCTCCGGTGAACTTTTGTATTGGGAAAGTCATCTCCGGTGAACTTTTGTATGGGAAAAGTCATCTCCGGTGAACTTTTGTATTGGGAAAGTCATCTCCGGTGAACTTTTGTATTGGGAAAGTCATGCCCGGTGAACTTTTGTATTGGGAAAGTCATCTCCGGTGAACTTTTGTATTGGGAAAAGTCATCTCCGGTGAACTTTTGTATTGGGAAAGTCATCTCCGGTGAACTTTTGTATTGGGAAAGTCGTGCCCGGTGAACTTTTGTATTGGGAAAGTCATGCCCGGTGAACTTTTGTATTGGGAAAGTCATCTCCGGTGAACTTTTGTATTGGGAAAGTCATCTCCGGTGAACTTTTGTATTGGGAAAGTCATCTCCGGTGAACTTTTGTATGGGAAAAGTCATCTCCGGTGAACTTTTGTATTGGGAAAGTCATCTCCGGTGAACTTTTGTATGGGAAAAGTCATCTCCGGTGAACTTTTGTATTGGGAAAGTCATCTCCGGTGAACTTTTGTATGGGAAAAGTCATCTCCGGTGAACTTTTGTATTGGGAAAGTCATGCCCGGTGAACTTTTATATTGGGAAAGTCATCTCCGGTGAACTTTTGTATGGGAAAAGTCATCTCCGGTGAACTTTTGTATTGGGAAAGTCATCTCCGGTGAACTTTTGTATTGGGAAAGTCATCTCCGGTGAACTTTTGTATTGGGAAAGTCATCTCCGGTGAACTTTTGTATTGGGAAAGTCATCTCCGGTGAACTTTTGTATTGGGAAAGTCATCTCCGGTGAACTTTTGTATGGGAAAAGTCATCTCCGGTGAACTTTTGTATTGGGAAAGTCATCTCCGGTGAACTTTTGTATGGGAAAAGTCATCTCCGGTGAACTTTTGTATTGGGAAAGTCATCTCCGGTGAACTTTTGTATGGGAAAAGTCATCTCCGGTGAACTTTTGTATTGGGAAAGTCATCTCCGGTGAACTTTTGTATGGGAAAAGTCATCTCCGGTGAACTTTTGTATTGGGAAAGTCATCTCCGGTGAACTTTTGTATTGGGAAAAGTCATCTCCGGTGAACTTTTGTATTGGGAAAGTCATCTCCGGTGAACTTTTGTATTGGGAAAGTCATCTCCGGTGAACTTTTGTATGGGAAAAGTCATCTCCGGTGAACTTTTGTATTGGGAAAGTCATCTCCGGTGAACTTTTGTATTGGGAAAGTCATGCCCGGTGAACTTTTGTATTGGGAAAGTCATCTCCGGTGAACTTTTGTATTGGGAAAAGTCATCTCCGGTGAACTTTTGTATTGGGAAAGTCATCTCCGGTGAACTTTTGTATTGGGAAAGTCATCTCCGGTGAACTTTTGTATGGGAAAAGTCATCTCCGGTGAACTTTTGTATTGGGCAAGTCATCTCCGGTGAACTTTTGTATTGGGAAAGTCATGCCCGGTGAACTTTTGTATTGGGAAAGTCATCTCCGGTGAACTTTTGTATTGGGAAAGTCATCTCCGGTGAACTTTTATATTGGGAAAGTCATCTCCGGTGAACTTTTGTATGGGAAAAGTCATCTCCGGTGAACTTTTGTATTGGGAAAAGTCATCTCCGGTGAACTTTTGTATGGGAAAAGTAATCTCCGGTGAACTTTTGTATTGGGAAAGTCATCTCCGGTGAACTTTTGTATGGGAAAAGTCATCTCCGGTGAACTTTTGTATTGGGAAAGTCATCTCCGGTGAACTTTTGTATTGGGAAAAGTCATCTCCGGTGAACTTTTGTATTGGGAAAGTCTTCTCCGGTGAACTTTTGTATTGGGAAAGTCATCTCCGGTGAACTTTTGTATGGGAAAAGTCATCTCCGGTGAACTTTTGTATTGGGAAAGTCATCTCCGGTGAACTTTTGTATTGGGAAAGTCATGCCCGGTGAACTTTTGTATTGGGAAAGTCATCTCCGGTGAACTTTTGTATTGGGAAAGTCATCTCCGGTGAACTTTTATATTGGGAAAGTCATCTCCGGTGAACTTTTGTATGGGAAAAGTCATCTCCGGTGAACTTTTGTATTGGGAAAGTCATCTCCGGTGAACTTTTGTATTGGGAAAGTCATCTCCGGTGAACTTTTGTATTGGGAAAGTCATCTCCGGTGAACTTTTGTATGGGAAAAGTCATCTCCGGTGAACTTTTGTATTGGGAAAGTCATCTCCGGTGAACTTTTGTATGGGAAAAGTCATCTCCGGTGAACTTTTGTATTGGGAAAGTCATCTCCGGTGAACTTTTGTATTGGGAAAGTCATCTCCGGTGAACTTTTGTATGGGAAAAGTCATGCCCGGTGAACTTTTGTATTGGGAAAGTCGTGCCCGGTGAACTTTTGTATTGGGAAAGTCATGCCCGGTGAACTATTGTATTGGGAAAGTCATGCCCGGTGAACTTTTGTATTGGGAAAGTCATGCCCGGTGAACTTTTGTATTGGGAAAGTCATCTCCGGTGAACTTTTGTATGGGAAAAGTCATCTCCGGTGAACTTTTATATTGGAAAAGTCATGCCCGGTGAACTTTTGTATGGGAAAAGTCATGCCCGGTGAACTTTTGTATGGGAAAAGTCATCTCCGGTGAACTTTTGTATTGGGAAAGTCATGCCCGGTGAACTTTTGTATTGGGAAGGTCGTGCCCGGTGAACTTTTGTATTGGGTAAGTCATGCCCGGTGAACTTTTGTATGGGAAAAGTCATCTCCGGTGAACTTTTGTATTGGGAAAGTCATCTCCGGTGAACTTTTGTATGGGAAAAGTCATCTCCGGTGAACTTTTGTATTGGGAAAGTCATCTCCGGTGAACTTTTGTATTGGGAAAGTCATCTCCGGTGAACTTTTGAATTGGGAAAGTCATCTCCGGTGAACTTTTGTATGGGAAAAGTCATCTCCGGTGAACTTTTGTATTGGGAAAGTCATCTCCGGTGAACTTTTGTATGGGAAAAGTCATCTCCGGTGAACTTTTGTATTGGGAAAGTCATCTCCGGTGAACTTTTGTATTGGGAAAGTCATCTCCGGTGAACTTTTGTATTGGGAAAGTCATGCCCGGTGAACTTTTGTTTTGGGAAAGTCATGCCCGGTGAACTTTTGTATTGGGAAAGTCATCTCCGGTGAACTTTTGTATGGGAAAAGTCATCTCCGGTGAACTTTTGTATTGGGAAAGTCATCTCCGGTGAACTTTTGTATGGGAAAAGTCATCTCCGGTGAACTTTTGTATTGGGAAAGTCATCTCCGGTGAACTTTTGTATGGGAAAAGTCATCTCCGGTGAACTTTTGTATTGGGAAAGTCATCTCCGGTGAACTTTTGTATTGGGAAAGTCATCTCCGGTGAACTTTTGTATGGGAAAAGTCATCTCCGGTGAACTTTTGTATTGGGAAAGTCATCTCCGGTGAACTTTTGTATGGGAAAAGTCATCTCCGGTGAACTTTTGTATTGGGAAAGTCATCTCCGGTGAACTTTTGTATTGGGAAAGTCATCTCCGGTGAACTTTTGTATTGGGAAAGTCATGCCCGGTGAACTTTTGTTTTGGGAAAGTCATGCCCGGTGAACTTTTGTATTGGGAAAGTCATCTCCGGTGAACTTTTGTATGGGAAAAATCATCTCCGGTGAACTTTTGTATTGGGAAAGTCATCTCCGGTGAACTTTTGTATTGGGAAAGTCATCTCCGGTGAACTTTTGTATGGGAAAAGTCATCTCCGGTGAACTTTTGTATTGGGAAAGTCATCTCCGGTGAACTTTTGTATTGGGAAAGTCATCTCCGGTGAACTTTTGTATGGGAAAAGTCATCTCCGGTGAACTTTTGTATGGGAAAAGTCATCTCCGGTGAACTTTTGTATGGGAAAAGTCATCTCCGGTGAACTTTTGTATTGGGAAAGTCATGCCCGGTGAACTTTTGTATTGGGAAAGTCATGCCCGGTGAACTTTTATATTGGGAAAGTCATCTCCGGTGAACTTTTGTATTGGGAAGGTCATCTCCGGTGAACTTTTGTATGGGAAAATCATCTCCGGTGAACTTTTGTATTGGGAAAGTCATCTCCGGTGAACTTTTGTATGGGAAAGTCATCTCCGGTGAACTTTTGTATGGGAAAAGTCATCTCCGGTGAACTTTTGTATGGGAAAAGTCATCTCCGGTGAACTTTTGTATGGGAAAAGTCATCTCCGGTGAACTTTTGTATTGGGAAAGTCATCTCCGGTGAACTTTTGTATTGGGAAAGTCATCTCCGGTGAACTTTTGTATGGAAAAAGTCATCTCCGGTGAACTTTTGTATTGGGAAAGTCATCTCCGGTGAACTTTTGTATGGGAAAAGTCATCTCCGGTGAACTTTTGTATGGGAAAAGTCATCTCCGGTGAACTTTTGTATTGGGAAAGTCATCTCCGGTGAACTTTTGTATGGGAAAAGTCATCTCCGGTGAACTTTTGTATTGGGAAAGTCATCTCCGGTGAACTTTTGTATGGGAAAAGTCATCTCCGGTGAACTTTTGTATGGGAAAAGTCATCTCCGGTGAACTTTTGTATTGGGAAAGTCATCTCCGGTGAACTTTTGTATGGGAAAAGTCATCTCCGGTGAACTTTTGTATTGGGAAAGTCATGCCCGGTGAACTTTTGTATTGGGAAAGACATGCCCGGTGAACTTTTGTATTGGGAAAGTCATCTCCGGTGAACTTTTGTATTGGGAAAGTCATCTCCGGTGAACTTTTGTATTGGGAAAGTCATTTCCGGTGAACTTTTGTATGGGAAAAGTCATCTCCGGTGAACTTTTGTATTGGGAAAGTCATCTCCGGTGAACTTTTGTATGGGAAAAGTCATCTCCGGTGAACTTTTGTATTGGGAAAGTCATGCCCGGTGAACTTTTGTATTGGGAAAGTCATACCCGGTGAACTTTTGTATTGGGAAAGTCATCTCCGGTGAACTTTTGTATGGGAAAAGTCATCTCCGGTGAACTTTTGTATTGGGAAAGTCATCTCCGGTGAACTTTTGTATTGGGAAAGTCATCTCCGGTGAACTTTTGTATTGGGAAAGTCATCTCCGGTGAACTTTTGTATGGGAAAAGTCATCTCCGGTGAACTTTTGTATTGGGAAAGTCATCTCCGGTGAACTTTTGTATGGGAAAAGTCATCTCCGGTGAACTTTTGTATTGGGAAAGTCATCTCCGGTGAACTTTTGTATTGGGAAAGTCATGCCCGGTGAACTTTTGTATTGGGAAAGTCATGCCCGGTGAACTTTTGTATTGGGAAAGTCATGCCCGGTGAACTTTTGTATGGGAAAAGTCATCTCCGGTGAACTTTTGTATGGGAAAAGTCATCTCCGGTGAACTTTTGTATTGGGAAAGTCATCTCCGGTGAACTTTTGTATTGGGAAAGTCATCTCCGGTGAACTTTTGTATGGGAAAAGTCATCTCCGGTGAACTTTTGTATTGGGAAAGTCGTGCCCGGTGAACTTTTGTATTGGGAAAGTCATGCCCGGTGAACTTTTATATTGGGAAAGTCATGCCCGGTGAACTTTTGTATTGGGAAAGTCATGCCCGGTGAACTTTTGTATTGGGAAAGTCATGCCCGGTGAACTTTTGTATTGGGAAAGTCATCTCCGGTGAACTTTTGTATTGGGAAAGTCATCTCCGGTGAATTTTGTATGGGAAAAGTCATCTCCGGTGAACTTTTGTATTGGGAAAGTCATCTCCGGTGAACTTTTGTATGGGAAAAGTCATCTCCGGTGAACTTTTGTATGGGAAAAGTCATGCCCGGTGAACTTTTGTATTGGGAAAGTCGTGCCCGGTGAACTTTTGTATTGGGAAAGTCATGCCCGGTGAACTTTTGTATTGGGAAAGTCATCTCCGGTGAACTTTTGTATTGGGAAAGTCATCTCCGGTGAACTTTTGTATTGGGAAAGTCATCTCCGGTGAACTTTTGTATGGG